>NC_068357.1:65117747-65137747 GCF_020536995.1 Dreissena polymorpha
TTAATGTCTGAACAGTGCTTGGATGCCTCAGTATATTTTACATTTTGATTCATTTATTGAGTGAATACCAAATGTTATGTTATGAAAAGTAGGCCTTGACATAGTTGGTGATTATAGTCCACAATAAAATGTACGTAAGTGTTAACATAAATTCCTTTTCTGACACTGAGACATAAATCACATGTTTAGCAACACTGTCAAAATCCAGTGCATATCTTAAAGTGGACAAAAGACAAAGATTCATCTATCAGCCAAAACTGTTTGCAATTAAATTCCTTTCTTTACGTATCGTATACACATTCAAGTGATTAACAATGTGTATGTATGAGCAAGATTCACCCAGAAGTTTAAGTGTTGTAAAAATATTAAACGGGAACTGTATATTCTAATGCAGAAAAAAAATTAGACAGATGGTCATAATTCTTCTCAACTTATTGCAGCGAGAATTCCTTTCTTTCAAATCATCTAAACATTAAGGTCATTCAACTGTGAAATTTTGAGTGAGATCAACCAATAATTAAAGAGTAGTTAAAAACACAAGCTTCAGGATATACCTATATGTGCCATACAGTTGGGAATAAATAGGAATATATTAAGACATAATACAGGGCAACATATAAGGATCATTTATCGTTTTAACGATTTGTAATATAGGACATTAAAACTAAATGAAACAAGAAGCCAAGATGGCCCCTAGTTCGGTCACCTGAGAGGAGTCGATTCATTTAATCTTTATCAAACGTCAAACTTGACCTAGATATTGTCCAGACAAACATCCTGGTCAAGGTTCATCATCATTATTGAACCAAAACTCTGGCGTATGGAGTGTTTGATTTTGTATGATTTTACCTAGTGACCTATATTTTGAGTTGACCCCCTTACAAAACATCAAACTTTGCTTACAAAAATAATAGTTTGACCAAGATTCATAAAATCTGAAACAAAATTGTGACCTCTAGAGTGTTTACAAGGATTTTGCTAAAATTATGAAAATTTGGACAATCTAAGGGCAATAATTATAGCATTAATTATGTGATTTAGCTCATTATCAAACTTTACTGAGATCTTTCAGCAACTTTCATAAAGAATGCTTGAGAAGTGTGGATGCTAGAGTGATTTCAAACCAAATGTGGACGAACGGACGGCGGACAAAGACTAATTCTAAAACCTCACCTGAGCAATCAGGTGAGCTAAATAGTGTGTTTCACCGATCTGAGCCATTTTCCAACTTGTCCGAGAAATCAATAAAACCCATGTATGACTAAGTTTCACGATGATTAGGCAAAAAATGAGACTTCTATAGTGTTCGATCACAAGGTTTCTCTCTAGTCACATAAGGAAAACTGCCCCCCCCCCACCCTGGCGGCCATGTTTTTTGACCGATCGGGACCATTTGCGAAAACTCATCTGCGATATATATAAAACCAATCATTTCACCATGTTTCATGATGATTCGGCAAAAAATGTGACTTCTAGAGTGTAAACAACCTTTTTTAAAATATATAAATGTAAGCAAACTGCCCCCCCCCCTGGCAGCTATATTACTCAACTGACCGGAACCATTTTTAACTCAACTCTCGTATCAAGGAAACAAATGTTCTGACCAAATTTCATGAAAATTGGGCCAATGTACACATGTTTTCACTATATACATAAAGAGAAAAATGACCCGCCCACTGGCGTCAATGTTTTTCACCGATATGGACCATTTTCGAACTCGTCCGAGATATCAATAAAAACCAATGTTTTGTCCAACTTTCATGATGATTGGGCAAAAACTGTGACTTCTAGTGTGTTTACAAGGTTTCTCTATAGCCAAATAAGGAAAACTGCCCCGCACACTGGCGGTCATGTTTTTCAACGGACCAGAACCACTTTTGAATTCAACATATCATTAAGACAAACATTTTGACAAAGTTACATGCAGATTGGGCATGAAATGTTACTTCTAAAGGTTTACACGGTTTTTCTTTTTTTTGACCTAGTGACCTAGTTTTTGACCCAGCATGACCCAGTTTCCAATTCCATCGAGATATCATTGGGACAAATCTTCTGACCAAGTTTCATGAAGATCGAACAAAAAATGTGGCCTCTAGAGTGTTTACAAGGTATCTCTATAGCCAAATAAGGAAAACTGACCCGCCCACTGGCGGCCATGTTTTTCAACAGACCAGATTACTGTTGAACTCACCAACATATCATTAGACAAACATTTTGACAAAGTTTCATGAACATGAGGCATTAAATGGTGACTTTTACAGTGTTGACAAGGTTTACAAGTTTTTTTTTTAACCTAGTGACCCTAGGTTTTTGACCCGGCATGACCCAGTTTCGAACTCGTCCGAGATATCATTGGGACAAAGATTCTGACCCAAGTTTAATTGAAGATCGGAAAGAAAGGTGCCCTCTAGAAAAATACACTGTATTCTTATGAAACATTAATAGTCAAAGGGGATTAATACGGTAAACGTAAATGCAATATTTAGAAGAGTTGTCGCATGTTACATGACCTTAATTCATGATTGTTTGCAAGCCTTTTTTACTAAATAAATATAAGGAAACTGCCCGTCCCCCCGGCAACCATGTTTTTCAACGGACCGGAACCATTTTCGAACTCCAACTCTCATATTAAGGAAACAAATGTTCTGACCAAATTTCATTGAAAATTGACCAAAATGTGACTTCTAGAGTGTTCACATTTTTTTCACCTATATATACATATAGAGAAAAATGCCCCCGCCCACTGGCGGCCATGTTTTTTCACCGATCTGGACCATTTCGCACTCGTCCGAGAAATCAGTTAAAACCAATTTTTTTGACCAACTTTCATGATGATGGGAAAAATTTTGACTTCTGGAGTGTTTACAAGGTTTCTCTATATAGCCAAATAAGGGAAAACTGCCCCCGCCCACTGACGGTCATGCTTTTCAACGGACCGGAACCACTTTTGAACTCAACCAACCTATCATTAGACAAGCATTTTGACAAAGTTCATGAAGATTGGTTTCGAACTCGACCGAGATTTCATTGGGACAAATCTTCTGACAGTTTCATGAAGATCGGACAATAAAGGTGGCTTCTAGAGTGTTACGAACAAATGTAGACGACGGACAAAGACCGATCACAAAAGCTCACCTGAGCAATCAGGTGAGCTAATAAAAAAATCAGTTGTACATAACACTCTTATGAAAATGGGAAAACGAATTGGCAATTGATTCCTAGTCGTATACGTTGTATAGTTTTTGCTCCGTATCGCATAGCGATTTGAATTAGTATATTGTGAGCTTCAGTGCTGCCATAATTTTTGTAGTAAGTTTAATATAGACACAGGTTTGGCCGGCCTGCTAAACGAGGACAGGCTAGGAAACTTCCATTATCGGCATGCACGCCCATTATTATAAAACACTATGGGCTAGGGCTGGATCATGTAATATTTAAAAGGACACAATAGTCAAGCACAATAATAGTACCACAAGGATGCAGAGGAGAAAATATGTAAGTTTTTATCCAATTGTCAAAAACTAATTGACTAATAGTTTTGAGGGAAAAAAACTACTTGTTACAAAAAATCTTTGTAGAAACAACTAATTGACATGAAATCGTATCTGTGCCCTGATAATATGCATGGGGTCATAATAATTTGAAACAATGAAAATCTATATTGCAGATCTATAACTTTTTATTGTCTCATGCATTTCTGACAAAAAAGAATTAACACTGACCAACCCACACTAATTAGACTAGTGAAACACAGAAAAATCCCACATATTAACTTGTGATGCATCGCAATTCTTTATCAAGTTCCTCTCGTATGGTTTCTTTATATACAGCCTTCGGAAATCGTCCTCTTCACTCAATGAATGTAATAGATTGTTTGAAAAACTTGAAGTCACGTAGATATTTCTGCAGCCAAAAACCCATAGTGTCAAGAAGTGCTGCAAATCTCTTACAGACTTGAAACTGATTTCAAGTCAGTGAGAGGAAGTCGACGAAAAACTTCGAGTATAATGTCATCTGGAATTTCGTCAAATGCAGACTATGCACCATCAACATGGTCTGAGACATATACTAAAACGCCTCTAACTCGTAATTTAGCCTGGACTCCTCCCACTCTGACTTAAGAGTGTGAATGGATTGGTGCTTTTCTGTCGTATGTAAAATACCTGCAATGTTAAAGGAAACTAAAAGCAATACAAATTCACACAAAAGAAACATTTAAAAAAATGGTTCACCTTTTATACTTACTTACCTTAATTAATAAATCCAAGGTGATGTATTTTGTAAATATTAAGAAAATTCTAGCTATTACAGGGCTCTGATCGATAATATTGAGCTACATTTTATGTGGAAATATTTATCGCAAGCCATACTCCTTAAAACTCAATATGGGAATTATCATTCTTAACAAATATTGAATTAACCAAGTTATTATTCCAACTTTTTAAGCACCAAATAGGCATGTTAACAATAAGTATTTAATGGGCCATGAAACAAATTAAATTGTCAGTCATGAATCCTTTAATTTGCAATTATTTTCCCTCGTTAGTGTGATATATTCCAAGAGGTATGTTCTTTTAAAAGATTTGATCAAGTAATACTGCATTTTATTCATCTATAAAAAATAGCAAATAAAAACAAGTTTGGTATGTCTGTATTTACAACACAAACACATGAAAGGTTACAAAAAAGGAGGGGCATATCTTAAAAGGGTGCAGCATAAAAATGGAAGGTGTGAAGAAGTCTGACCTTGACCTTTGAGGAATGCAGACAAATTTACACACAATGTGTGGTCTTGTACAAGATTGAATTTTAACAAGTGACTTCAAATCCATCCATATATATGGCAATGCTATGTCAGAGACAGGAATTTAAATGTTGTTTCATGGCCAAATTTGACATTTACCTCTACATGCAACCTTGAACTTTGGATGGGGGACTTTTTTACATACAACATGTCTCTTATAATGCTCTACTTTTTTGCCAAGTTATTTCAAAAGTCGTCAATAAAAGGCAAAAGTTATGCTGAGACAGAAATATTAAAGCTGTATTATAGACAATTCCACCTTAACCACTAAACTTTAGCTGACCTTCAAAGTAGGGCGACAGGTGCTACACACGACACACGTCTCATGATGGTAGAAGAGGATTTTCACATTAAGACAATACTCTTACCAAGATAATGAAGCGAACCAGTCCAAGAATAGAAACCTTGCGGAATCCCAGACAACGCCCTCTGCCAGTGGATTTCTATTCATCAATAAATACTCGTTGCTGTCGCTTAATCTTTTCGTTCGTCCTTCCGTTCCTTCATTCGTCCGTTTGTTCCTTCGTTCTGCCGTTTTGTACATCCGTGCGGACGTTTTTCGTCCGTCTGTTCGTAAGTCCCTTCGTCAGTCCGTTTTCTTGTTCGTTCGTTCGCCCGTCCGGGGTCCGTCCGGTCGTGCGTCCGTTCGTTCGTCCCGTTCGTTCGTCCGCTCCTTAGTCCGCTCATTGTCCGCCCGTTCCTCCGTTTGTTCATTCGTTCGTCGTTCGTTTCATCGTGACGGCCGTCCGTTCGTTCCTTCGTTGTGCTGTTTATCGTCCGTCCGTTCGTCCCTTTGTCCGTCCGTTCGCCCGTCGTCGGTCCGTACGGTCGTGAGTCCGTTCGCGTCCGCTCCTTCGTCGCCCCCGTCCTTCGTTTGTGTGCCCGTTCTTTCGTTCGCCGTTCCTCCTGCGTCCGTCCGTTCGTTCCTTCGCTCTGCCGTTTGTTTGTCCGTTCCGTTCGTTCGTCCTTCTTCGTCCGTTCTATTCATACGTTCGTCCGTCCGTTCGTCCGCCAATTTTGGTCCGTTGCAGGTCATCGTCCGTCCGCCCGTTCCCTTCGTTTGTTCGTTCGTTCATCCGTCCGTTCCTCGTGGGTACGTTTGTTCCTTCGTGCGTCCGTTCTTTCCTTCGTTCTGTCCGTATGTCCGTTTGTTCCATTTCTCGTTCATTCCTTCGGTTCGTGCGTCCCTTCTTTCGTTCGTCTGTTCGTTCGTTCGTCTATCCGTCAATTCGTCCGTCCTTTCGACCGTCACTCCATTAACAATATCTTGAACATTATTTAAATTTTATTGTTATAGTATGTCAAGGGTAAGAATAAGTGCACTAGCTTAATTTAGATGCGGGGATGCACCCCTTAGAACAAAACAGGCAGATACGAGGGAGTACCCGAACATGAACGGACTTGCTTTCTCTGCCTCATATATATAGAAATGAAGAACATGTGATAATGCACTGCAACTTGCATGGCAGAATTCGCCAAGATATATTTGTTAACGCTATGAATATTGAACCTGATTTCTTATCGTTAGAAACTTCAGAACAATTTTGTCAGTTAATGTCTAATGAGTCCTTTGTAAAATACACTGCCAAAGCCTGCAAAGACATTGTAATACATCGTAAACATTGTTTATATGTATGTTACTTTTACACGTGTATCTATCTGTACCCTTTTAAATGTTTTAATGATATTCATATCACGATAAATCAGTACATAGACTCTTCTAATTAAAATTGAGTGGTTTGTACATTTTATTGAATGTATTTTTAACTAAACTACCTTTTATTATATTTTATTAACTGACACATGTTTTAATCATATATAGAATTGTATGTGCAGAAATGAGACTTTAATAAACTGTCTGTCTGTCTACAGTTGCGCACTACGGTACCTTTAAAAAAGTAATTAAGAGTATTTGAGATCGCAATACTCGTTAGCATCCGTATTGAATTAATATGATGATACCTTATTGTATTTCATTTATTGTTTCACAAAAATATTTTTTATTGATTTGCATGTCTATATGTTTATGTGAAAAGAAAATTGCTTCCTGTCACCTATGCTATACAACCACCCGACTTTACAGCGTTACATCGAAAAGCTAGCTGTATTGGAGTCTTTCAGTTAATCGATCAATTTTATTTCTTGTCATTCTTGAGCACAATAATACAAAGTAAACCATTCATAATTAATAATAATTAACACCTACACAAACCTAGCCAGATCACACAGTTTCTCAGGGACTTATATAACATTCAAACTACTTGTTAGATGGAAAAATTATTTAGTTTACCTGTTTGTGATTTCATATATGTCGAATACTATTTCTTTTCAAACGTAAAACAAACGTTTCCAAAAAAGTGACTGTCACTGATAGATCGACGACCAAACATCAACATTCAAGGTAACCAAGCTCCTGAAGACTCCATCTAAATTAATCTAGCGTTTAGATAGCCACGATCGAATGTAAGGAATTAACAATGGAATTGCACAATTTTCGTTGCTGCGAGCCATCTTTTGAGGAAATAAACAGTTTTAAAGAGGAAGAGACACTATTGAACAGATTTCTAAGGTTCTAAGCCTCGCATGATAAACTTGATCTTTAACCCAAACTCACATAATATTCTCTATATATATTTAAGTAACCTAAATGTGTTATCCAAGTGTTCTCTCACAACAACTTGTGAACTCCTACGTCTAACTGATCTTAAGCAACTAAACGCACTTGAGAAACACAGATGGAACTCATGTTTTTAACTTGGGTTACCATCTAAAACAATCAAAGCTCATGAAGCTCATTCAACCATTGATTAAAATTTTGCTTTTAATTAATGGTCATCAGCTATTATAATAATAATAAATAAGAGTGTTAAAACAGTAAATTATCTATTTTAATTTGTTTAAGAAGTATGAATATTATTTTAATAAAACACTACGGGCCAATTTGTCCCGGGATCGCTTGGCTGAGTTAAGTTATATTTCTGAGTGAAAACAATTAGTACAATTAATTCATGCTGGATATGTTTACATAAATCATCAGGTCTTCCACTTTATTCCCCCCCCTCTTCAATCAGTATGGTATGAACACACTTGTTAAAAAAACTATACGTGGCCAGTTTTCACAAATATTGCACAAATATTACAGACTCTGCAACAGTACATTTTTTAGTCGGCCATAAAATGTAAAAAGTTTATCCTCCGACAGAGAATTAACATTGTACAGGTTTGGAATATAAAGTGTGTTTTTACCATTTGAAACCCATAAAGAGCGGGGCAATTTTTAATCCCAGAAACATGAGTTGAACAAACGTTGTACAGGACACATATACAATGTACCGGTAATATACTTAATACTACTAAACTAAATATTTAATTTAAGATGCATGTTTAAAGTTATTTTGCTAAGTAAGTCAGTATTTAAAATGTGAACCCTAGTGTGTAGTTGGGAATTTGTTTTTCTTAACTACCATAACGATTTAGTGAACATTTTGAAGACTGGGAAAAACGTATAATAGCATTTTCGTATCCAGTACGGATAAAAATAAATTGACACAGAACGAGTTTCACTCTTTCCTGATATATTACGCCTAAATTGTCTTTTTCAAAGTTTGTTTTTACAAATGTGCTACATTTTCTTATATATAAATTATTTGTTTTCATATAAATTAAGGGTAAGTATGATAGCAGGTTCAAATACCCAATGTTCTTAAAAAGTTGACGATCTAATTATATTTCAAAGTCGGTATAGTTAAAGCCTTATACCTCAGCTGCATTGTTTGTGTTTTTTGTGTGTCAGATAGTGGTTTAGATTAGTCGTGCCTAAACTGGCAAGGACGATGATGTTGTGCTCTGCCTGTTAAATAAAGATGAATTGATGTGTAATTTTGTATTTTACTGTGGAACATAGCTTACAATTCAATTTACACAGATTAGCCTTGACCGGAGTTAGCATAAACGTCACAATGTAAACATAATCATGGCAAAGAGAAAGCGCTCATAACTGAGAGATATGCGGATCGATACACATGAAAATTGTGATTTGCACGTCTACAGTTTATGGAGATGACCTACATTTATGTTAAGTGAATGATACGGGTGTATAATTGGCATAACGGCCACCGGAAAAACTTTGCGAAACCGAAATTTCGCAAACTTAAGTACCCTTTTTCTTAAAGATTTGCTACTTTGAGACATAGTATGCGATAAAAGTCTTATCGTTGATTAATAATTGGTTATTTTCACTCAAAAAACGCGTTTTCTTCACTATGAAATTTATAAGCAAAGTTGGGGTTCCCATGTGATTTTTGCATTTCCCATGGGATTTTCGATTTTCCCATTGGATTTTTTCCCATGGGATTTTTTTTCTCCCATAATTTGCAAATGGGAGAAAAATCCCATGGGATTTTGAACATTTTAAAAACGTGTTTTATTTGCGTTTGCAAGTATTTTAACGTTATTTAAGGACTGTATATTGTTTTTTTTGCCAATTATATATAAAAATATATAGTAATAAAAAAATCCCATTTTAAAATGGGAGAAAAAAATCCCATGGGATTTTTTTCTTATTTTGAGAGATTTATTCATGAAACTTTCAGAAACATCATATTTTATGAAATGATGAACAACTACGATATTTTAATGCGTTTAGTCGTGTTTAAAAAAAAAAAAATCCCATGGGATTTTTTAAATCCCATGGGTTTTTTTGACCCATGGGATTTTTTTGTCCCATGGGATTTTTTTCCAATGGGATTTTTCAGTTTCGTAAGCCGAATAAGTTTCTTAATGCGAAAAACAACAATAAAGGAAATAATATTTATAATTTTGAATAATAAATTGAATAATATAAATAACATTAATATTTTTAAAATGAGTTACAATTAAAGGTTTATGCTAGCAGAACTTATCATTTCTTGTTCGAGCAGATGGTTGAGTCCAATTGGTGAGTATGCCAGCTTAGAACCAGTATAAATGCATCGCAGACAGACAACGCTGTCATACTGTACACACCGCTGAGTAACAATCTTTATTGCATTTCATTTTGCAACAGAAAATGAACTCCGTAGTATAATTGATCTTATATATGCCCTCTGCTTTTGAAAGCGTGCAACACATTAACATAACAATAAGTCCATGCCACAAACTATGTGCAAATTCCATTCAAAGCTATATACACATTATAAAGGTCAGATGACCCGCGTCATGCGAAAATGGGTCTTATGTCATATGCGGCCAAAGTTGGTCCATCCTAGCTTGTCCAACCGCGCAGTCTGGTCAGGTTCTACGCTGACTGATATATAAAGTCAAGCCATGATTCGTGGTCTCATATCCAAACTCGGTAGCTCCTGTGCGAAACTTTCACCGGAAACGACGGCACCGAGACGGGCGCTCGAACTTTGCGGATGCGCGTTATATGTTATATATAATAGCGCGATGTGTTTTTCTTGCCTCAAATTAGTAAGCCCAATCAGCGTTTTATTGTGTTCTTTGCTTCTACTATTAACAAGAACTTCAACCGATACGAACATGAATTTTATTTTAATATGTTTATTTAATGCTCGGAAAACTCATTGTATATTTAGACTACTACTTATAAAACAAAGTCGGGTTTTCAACATCTGTTTTCTGCATATAAATAGTTATTCCAAACCAGATTTTACGCACTTTACTGTACAAAATACCGTAAGGGCCACCGTGGTTACTCATTAAAATCCAGAGGGCGAGAATGCGAGAACGCGAAAGTACGATGACGACAGTGCGACAATACGATGGCGACAATGCGTTCGTACGATTGCGAAAACGCGCTAGTACGATGACGACAATGCGACAGTGCGACAATACAATGGCGGCAGTGCGATAGTACGGGAGCGACAATGCGATAGTCATATCGTACTGTCGCCGTGGTATCATTGCAATGTCGCCATCGTTCTATCGCATTGTCGCCATCGTATTGTCGCACTGTCGCCATCGCATTTTCGAATTGCCGCCATCATACTATCGCGTTATCGCATTGGCACCATCGTACTATCACACTGTCGGCTATCGCCATCGTATTGTCGCACTGTCGTCATCGTATTTTCGCACTGTCGTCATCGTATTATCGCACTATCGAACTGTAGAGTTGTCGCCATCGTACTATCTCACTGTCGCCATCGTATTGTCGCACTGTTGTCATCGCACTGTCTGATTGTCGTCATCGTATTATCGCGTTCTCGCATTGTCGCCATCGTACTATTGCATTGTCGCCATCGTATTGTCACCCTGTCATCATCGTATTGTCACATTGTCGCCATCGTACTATCGCGTTCTCGCGTTCTCGCCCTCTGGATTTTAATGTGTAACCACGATGGCACTAACGGTATTCCGTAATACTGCTAAAGCACAGTATGATTAGGTCACTCCCAATGCTCAAATATCTACGTCTATTTTAGTAACAACACATGTCTATGGAAGGATATTTAGGTAAAAGTTACATCATTCGTGGTGAATATTTACATTATGACTGATGCTTATTCTAATTTGCTTTATGACAATTCCAACATGCTTGTTGTCTATTCGTTTATACTTGATGATTGCTGCAACATTACATCATTCATGATGAATATTTACATTATGCGTGATGTTTATTCTAACATGCTTCATGACAGTTCCAACATGCTTGTTCTCTATCGGTTTTACTTGATGATTGTTTCAACATGCTTGGTGACTATCCAATGTTTGTGTGTTCATTATTCCTGAAACCAGTCATAATCGGTTTTGTCACTAAGCGTCATTAACAACGGCAGTTAGCAACAGGCAGTAAGCAGAATGCAAGTTACTAAATTATGACAACAGGTGGCGCGCGTTTATTTTCCGTATGTTGAATAAATTACTTTTCGGAAAAAAAAGCGAAAACATCCGAATCATTTTGACTAGTAAACTGAATAAGCTGAATTAGTTACCTTCGTTATATAATCTCCATTAAACTAAATACGTTCATTATTGCCATGAAGACCAGTAGGTTTACACAATGAATTGACTGCCGTGAATGTTTTTGATATTTGTAAGATGCAATTGGCACTCAAGAAATTATACATGTATTTTATTCAGAGCATAACGGGGCTGATGTGTTGGAATTGTGGCCCTTCCCTAATCCAAATAATTACAGTAGACGTAATCTACCGATGTGCATTGCATATCGACCTCATATTTATAAAGTAGCCCAAACCCCCATTGCCACAGACCTGTGCGTGAAACTTTCAGATTTCTCTAGTCTGTTTACCATGCTATAATTACAATTTCTATAAACACATATTTATCATTTTATGACTATATAATGTCTGTGGTATAAAGAGAAACCTGAAAGTTACAAGTACTCGTGTCTAGTACTGTACAACTATTGTACTCCTCGTTGAGAAAACAACTACTTCATCTACATGTATTAAAATATCATAAAACATAATTTTCAATCATGTTGGAAAAAATCAATAAATAAATGTCATATAAACAGGTTTGTCATGAACGTTTACGTCGCTCTTGGTTACCAGAAAAATTCCCACGCACGGATTTCAACCGTCATTGTTTACAATCAATTAAGTGCATAAGTACTTGAATTTGTATAGTGTTTGTTAAAAGTGTCCAGCTACAGGTGGTTATCGTGTGGCTATAATACTAATTAGTGAAAACATATTTTGGAATGATAAGTAATCATATTATAACGAAAAATCAACTTTTCTTAAAAAAAAATAAGTTAAATATATATTCAACAAGGTATCCAACTCGAAATCATCCGAAAACGGGATGCATCGTTTTAAACAGCCATCACTTCATCAATTTTGCAGCGATTTTCACGATATTGGTCTTATTCAACGCAGAAATAAATTTTCTTTCTGGAAATGTATATGTCTTGCAATATTTTTACAAATACTGGGTCAACTTTTAAGAAATAACACGATACACAACTCGCGTGACCCAGTTGTGATCGATCAGACAGTATTCATGACTGAAATCTTCACGGGGAAAAGGGCATTTTCCCTGCAAAGTTCACGAACCTCGATACCATAATTCAATAAAACGTATGAAAAAAAAACATTCTTACCGTGCTTGCCGTAGCATTATGCATCAAAACTAACTGTCCAGCGCATTTTCAAACCTTTGTTTACATACATTTCAACCAACTGACATTTTAAACACAAGAGTGATTTCATTGCTCCAATGCGGAGTTGTGTCTTTACAACTGGAGATTTCATTCATAAATACGGTCTGATCGATCACAACTGGGTCAAGCGAATTATGTATAGCTTTATTTCTTAAAATTTGACCCAGCATGTGTAGAAATATAACAATATATATACATTTCCTAAAAGGAAATTCATTTCTGCGTTGAATAAGACCGGGTCATGAAAATCGCTGCAAAATTAATTTAGTAATGGCTGCTCAAAACGATGCACCCCGTTTTCGGATGATTTCGAGTTGGATACCTTGTTATATATAAAACGATAGTGATGTTTTTTATAGAAAATTTGATTTTTCGTTTTAATATGATTATTTATCATTCAAAAAGATGTTTTCACTAATTATTATCATAGCCACACGCTAACCACCTGTGTGTCCAGCACGTGTGCCGGGAGAACAGGGCTTAATGTATTTTTTTGTTAAGCTCTATAATATTTATATCCAATCTGTATGAAAAAATGTCGGTGAACATTATTCCGATGTTAATTTTTGAAAATATTGAGGCATTCGTTAATTATAGATCTAAAACGGAACATTAATCCGCAAAAAAACACCGGGCATATTGCATATTAGATCGGACACATGAAATTATTTCGAAAGAAAGCAATAAGAGTTTCAATTCTACATGAGTAAGTCTCGCTGTGCACGATTACGCTCTTACTGCTCGTATATATTTGACTCTTGGCAAATACCTAGTGTTTTATTTTGCTTAATCTAAATTATAATCTAAATACTTAAAGCAGCATGACCAACAGCTCTTTCATATGTGAAAGAGATTGACACGAAATACCTACCCATCTATAATAAAGTTTATATGTGCACTTCAATATTATAGTTTTATAGCATTTTATGTGGTGCAATATAAAAGTACTCTAGTAAATTTGAAATTATGTAATCGATTTCCTCTCAACATACATGCAAAGTTCCAGATAACTTTTTCAGCAAAATCTTGGTTTACACTCTATAATAATCCAGCCTTAAAGTCTATTATTAATTCTTTTTTTCAGGTAAATATAATTTTTGGCACATCCGCATTTAGGTTTATAGTCTAAGAAGAGCTCATGACAATTGCCGGGTTACAGCAGACTTTTTGCGATAAAAGGACCAGATAATGGAAAACGTTCGGCTTTTCGACTGTTGTAAAGATGGTCTGTTATTCATAATAACGTTAAAGTGCTGTTGATTTCATAATTGTAATGAGGGCCTAGACGAGTGGGAACTCATTGATAAAATGTTTACATTATATGCATTGATATTGAGTTTTACGCATGATCACACATTTTGAATTCTTATTTTATTTTTCCAATGTGTAACCGTACGCACAGAATTTAAGTCTACTTTTTTACTAAATTTAATTCAATTTTTTACGACTTTAAGCGTCTTATCTGGAGCTCTGCATACACGCATTAGTAGCATATATTGAAATATATCCATAGACTTTCTTTGGTTATTGAAGGTAAATTACTGTACAAAAATTATGGTTAGTCATTAACCAAAAAAAAGTTAAGTCTACAAACACGCGGTTAATTTCGGTTCAGTAGCAAATATCTTACAAAGGTGCGCAACTTCTCCTATAACATAAAATTTCCGTTATACGCGGTAAATTTCCGTAGTCCTCCGTAGCATTTCGGAATGACTGTCAATTGACATCATTGTATCATGCATGATAGTATGTTGCTTTGTGCTTGGGTGAAACTCACATCTTACCATCGCGTTAATTTATTAAACACATTAATATTTGATTCCATTATGCACTGCGCCTATTGCACAAGTCTCTCTGCACAAACCAACATACACATATGCAGCATGCAATTAACGAACAAGAATGTTGCATCTGTACACATGCATGATACCATTAAGCAGAATGTAAATAGACATTGGACATCAGGCAAGATGTAAGTGTCATCAAGCATGAAAAGGTGTCTACATACTAATTGAAAGTACCATCAAGAATCATGACACAGTCACAAAGAAGGATGTAATTTTTACCTAAATACCCTTCCATATTTGTCGGCACTGTGTGTTTGCTTAATTTCACTGAAGAACGTCTACTGGTAAATCTTACAAAAAAAGTGATAAATAAGACTGAGTAGCAATTTTTTCGGCGTTGCTGTTTAACGTCAAATTTGGCCTTTCAACGAACTTCTTAAAAGCCCATTGAATTTTAATGAAGAAGTTTCCCGCTTGTAGGTCCGAATGAATTAAATCAAATTTTGCAATTGGCAATTTGATAGAAATCCCCATAAAACATTGCACATAGCTTTCTGAAATAAACAGGCCACATTGAACGCATTCACGATATCCAACAGCTCTCTTTGCAAAGACCTATCTAGTGTTTCTTGGCCGTGTAAGATCTATAATTAGAACCTCGTCACCTAAACATCTACTAATAGAAGAGCATATTTTGGGGAAACAAATTCAATAAGAGTATAAAACGTCCACGATCAATAATGTGTAGTTTGTTAAAGATATCACGGCAGTAAAAACATAGCACTTTAAAGAGACCACAATCTGGTACATTTGGTCAATTGTTGCGTCCGTGGCGGACAATACATTTTTAAAAAGAAAGCGTACAAAAAAGCAAACACAATGTTCTTCGTAAGCTTGTTTTAATCTTAAAAACACATAATCGACAGTCATTCCAGTAAAATACAATACTAACAGTCAGCACTCTAGAGATCAAAATTGCGGATATAAATATTTAATTCAGGGATATCAAGTGTATCAAGTTCAAATTCCGGAAAAAATAGCCGGTAGTCTGGGGCATTAGGTCCCTTACAGGGATAAAAGGTAAATCCCCGCCCGAGCCGTAGCTAATTGATTTATTGTAGTCTTTCTAGTTGCAATTTCTGGTGAGTACAATGCGGAATATTACGGATATTTGCAACATGTCGAAGATTTTCGGAAAGTAGCGAAGAGGTTTTCGTCAGTTAATATTCATGTCCGTGCCGGCCGCTAACTTATCAGAATCAATAAAAAAGAACCAGGAAAAATCGGTACCGATCGCAAATTTCCGGAATACCGATAAAGCTTCAACATTATTTGTTCTCAAATGATCGCGTACTCGAACGAATCTGTCCCTACGCCTCCAACTCCCTTTAAATCTCATCGGACGTACATTGATCTCAAAATCTATCCTTGACGACTCAAATCATATTTCCTGAATAGTTTGGCCTATTGACGTCCCTGTAATAATAACAATGGTCTTTTGGATAAACAACGCTAAGTTGTTGCAATATAATAACCGTTTAAAATAGTTACCGGTTTTCATTTAATAAAATGATTAAGTCATATTCGAGATTTCAGCGATTGCCAATATTTTGCTTTTGTTTCTCATAAGTATATGGTGCTTGGTATCTGCTATTGACTCCTATGTAGATTGCAAATATTACATAACCCTTACAGCGGCCGAGCGCAGATATCTGCACTTGGCCGCTAAAAAGAAAATTCTTTGCGCATTTATTTAATTCAAATCTCATTATCATAATCAAAATCATCATCATCGTCGTCGTCGTCACTACTACCACCACCACCATCATCATCATCTTCTTCTTCTTCTTCTTCCTCCTCCTCCTCATCATCATCATTAACAACAACAGCAACCCCAACTTAACATCATCATCAAACAACAATAAACATCGGTAGCATACAATGTGCTTCATCAACCATACATAATTATATGCGTTAAAACACCATAATAGAACAGCATGAATGAAGCTGTCTATTACTCTTTTATATTTCCTATACCAATATTTTTTTTCGTTAATTGAAGGACTAGTTGAAATCTTCTATAAAAGCCCTCCCCCCCCCTCCCCAAATAAAAAAAATAAAAAAGATTAATAATAACCCTAGCAAACAGCAATAAACATAGGTTAGTTAGTATACACTGTGCTTTAGCAACCATGCATAATGAATGTTTATGACTTCGGACCGTTGTGATCAAATTTAAAAAAGCAAGATGGTATGTATGCGGCACACAACACATAGATAATTATAGTTTTATACCTTAAACGTAGTTCATCAAAATAAAGATAAGTTATTATCTATGTAATACTTAAATTAGGTTTATAACGTATGCATATTTGTCTAAAACTTGTGAAATGTGATTCGTAAGCCGACGACAACATTATCATTCGGACCCTTCTCCCCACCTAACAATCGAGATTAAACACCTGTGGAGATCCCGATCTTATCAATGAATAAACCGGTTCAATGATGTCAAGTCAAATAAAACATACTATTACTATCCAAATAAATATCTATCAAAAAATGTAAATTGATATACCTACTTAACTAAAACTAAACTTAAACGATTAGCAAGAAAAATATATAAAGAAGAAGCAGGCAAAGTAGACAAATTAATTGTTACATATGTGTTCTCAGTCTCCCACTGTTGAACAATATAAATAGTATTTATCGCCACCCCAAAAGGGATCTTTATCACACGTTTGGCTTAACTAATATATAATTGTGACAGGACAAACTGACAACAAATACCTTGTTAATGTTTTATACATAACTCCAATCAAAGGTTAACTTCCAAGGAAACTGCGGCATGTTAAAACTGTTGATTATGACAAAATGTTGTTTAGTACAAATCAGTACAATAGCGTCTGTTATGTGGCCTATACTAATCCAGTTAAATAAAACTTTAATCGCAGAAAAGTTTAGATTCTTTACACCTTTCAGAAAATATATATAACAGTTCTTTCCTGTTTTAACAAAATGATACATTTAAAAATAAATTATGAAGCATCGCTAGCAATAGTAGAAAGAGAAGTAGAAGGAGAATTATTATCATTAGTAGCAGTAGCAGCAGCAGCAGCAGTAGCAGCAGCAGCAGCAGCAGTAGCAGTAGCAGAATCAGTAGCAGTAGCAGTAGCAGTAGCAGTAGCACTAGCAGTAGCAGTAGAAGTAGCAGTAGAAGTAGCAGTAGCAGTAGCCGTATCAGTAGCCGTATCAGTAGCAGTAACAGTAGCAACAGCAGCAGAAGCAGCAGCAGTATCAGTAGCAGTAGCAGTAGCACTATCAGTAGCAGCAGCAGCAGTGGCAGCAGCAGTGGCAGCGGCAGTGGCAGTAGCAGTGGCAGTAGCAGTGGCAGTAGCAGTGGCAGTAGCAGTGGCAGTAGCAGTAGCACTATCAGTAGCAGCAGCAGCAGCGGCAGTGGCAGCGGCAGTGGCAGCGGCAGCGGCAGTGGCAGCGGCAGCGGCAGCGGCAGTGGCAGTGGCAGCGGCAGCGGCAGCGGCAGCAGTAGCAGTAAGAGTAGCCGAAGCAGTAGCAGTAGCGGCTTTTTGCTTTTTTGTTTTAGAAGTGTTTGTCGTATAAGAAGAACGCAAGGAAGACAAATTAATTGTAACATGTGTTATCTTAGTCTCCGTTGTAGTAGTATTTGTTGTATCTACACAGCCATTTTTCAGTCACCCGAGAGACATGTTTTTATAAGAGATTTAATTGTGGACCAATACATCGTGTATTAATATCAGTGTACCCACTGGGACACCACATGGGGCGAGGATTAACAGATAAACTAGGCCTTCAATTAATTATGCGCCTAGAGGCAAACAATACTATAACTTACTGATAATTTTAGGATTGGGATGTGTTTGTATCTTATTTGAAATTAGCTAGCTTAATTCAAAAACTAATTATAGGCTCAATATTATCACAAGAACATCATCACATATTCATTGTGCAATATATAATCATATCACCATCACAATATGCCAGAGCGTTAGTATTTATTGTGCATACATATCCTACAGCAACATTTACAAAACTTATTACAAACCAACCACTCAAGCTTTAATTAAGATTGATTTCAATTTATATTATGACATACATTAAAGATCACTGTCAATTAATTAAAAAATAGCTTGATGCTTCGTACTCAGCGATTTAAATAAAAGAAACGTTGCGTGCACATTAATTGGGGTTAATAAAAAAAAGTCTGCAATTAAAATAATCAAATTTAAATAATACTAGATTTAGTTTCAAATTGTCGCTCAAAAAATGTATCAGTTATATCAGTTACTAGGGAATCGATTTGTTTAATCTCCGCAATCCAATAATAATTATGGTGTTTGTATGACAAATTAATAGCTATTCGTCATTGAATGTATGATACTCATAAAAATATTGAAACAATAACCACCACAACAACAACATATGTGATTATGTATATATCTTCTTCAGATACTCTGTGTCATACTTTCAAAATTATCCTCATAAGATTCATAATAATAAAATAAACACTATTGCAATCTTAGTAAAAACACACTTAGCCGTTATGCTAATGATTTTATGTTCAGTATGCGTGTACATTTCAATATTATATAACAACAAGTGTTCACAAATACCTATGTTTAATAAATATTAAAAACATGAGAACCAATGAAGGTATTGCATTTTAATAGACTAGTTTTACCGTGTGTGTACATTCATATAAAATCTTTTGAAAATCACACTTGAGATAATGTCTTTAGGTTTTGCTATTTCTAATCGATTTAAACACCATAAAACCACCGTATTTTCTCTTACATTCTAAATTTTCTTACATTTCCTTTTTAAGCCAAAATATTTATGTTTTCATGATTCTAAATTTTCGGACATACGGATTTTCGTACAGTCAGTTAAACAGCGCTATTTTATCAGATTTTGGCCCTGTTTTTGCTTATCTGATGACCTTTCGGTCATGCATTTTTACAACCGGATTAAAGTAATAAAACAGAATCATGCCTAAGGGCAATCGACCATTACATTTGCGTACTTGGGTAAATTACCTTGTAAACCTCTAATAAGCAATGGTTCCTTCCAACAGCGTTTGAAATGATATCGTATTAAGAAAGCCAAACGTTTATTGTTTTTACTTTTTATATATTATTTCAGTTGATTGCAAAGCTGTTAAGTTGTATTTTTAAAGTAAAGAACGAATGGAACAACACAATAAAATTATGTACACTGATGTATTATTTCTACTTCAATTAAATAA